>NC_047157.1:18877000-18914500 GCF_009819705.1 Hippoglossus hippoglossus
AACATAAGAGACACACAACCACCCTGTGCACAAGAAGAGAAATGTTGTGTACAAAGGATTGTACACTCATTTGAGGACGTCATTGTCCAAGGAAGCCAGAGGCTGGGAATGGAGATGGTCAAAATCTCGAATATACGTTTAAGGACGAGCTGGAATGCTTCGACACATGCAGACACTGTTGTGTTATGTGTCGTGCCTCTGATTCTGGAATGGATGTCGTCTAAAGTCAGTCACAAAGGCGTCAGTGTAAACAATGGCGTATTGAATATGTCGGGATCTCTGTGCAGAAAGGGGATTAACGTCAAACTGGAACGACGATCGCTGAACAGAAGAGGTGGAGTGCGACGCCACTCATTCCCCTCTTACAATGCAGCCTCAAGATCCAGACAGATTAAAACCCATTCACATCATGACTGGCAACCCTGACGACTCACATGACGCCCGGGCCGGGTCAACAATCGCATGTGACCTCGACAGCTCTCAGGGCATCATCCACCCCACGAGTGGTTAAACGTCCAAGGCGCCTCTCTTCGGATGAGAGGTGAAGCGTGTTCAAGAACCTCGGGCAGGTCCAGTTCGCAGAAGACTCGGTTATAAGGACATTTCGATATTTGTCAGCAATTATAGCTTCTTCGAGACCTATTTTACTCTATTATAACGCTGTTTTTTCACAGTGTCATTTATTATTTGTTTGTGCAGCTGCCTCCACTTGCACAGGAGGAGTTAGAGTGGCTGACAAATACATTAATAAAAGCCTATGTGCCTACAACTGCATTATACTGTGTTATTAACCATATATCATGGTTTATGTACTGACTATAAAGGCTGGAGAGTAACTCTGTACCTGCTTCTTTTACCCACTTCACTGCAAATCTGCTTGCAGATTTTTCATTTGGCTGAAATTCTCTTGTAACAGTTATATGTATGTTATAACTGAAACTGTAGCATCCACCACCATCACCATCCCACCTGCCACAGGGGATTCTGGAAGTGGACAGGTTTTATTATGTTTTTAAACCAGTCAGTTTAATAAAGTTAATGGACACCATTATATGTCTCCAAGATGAATAGTGGGAAATTTCAGGCAGCGACAGCACTGATGCCTTGGACTGTGGGTCATTGGAGGAGGAGAGGAGAGGAGAGGAGAGGAGGGGAGAGGAGGGGAGGGAGGGGAGAGGAGGGGAGAGGAGAGGAGAGGAGAGGAGAGGTGAGGTGAGGTGGTGGTGAGACCTGTTGTGACCAAGTGGTGGGGGGGTGCATAGAAAAGGGCAGAGGGACAAGCGAGCTGCACCCAACTTTGAGCCATGTACACCAGCCATTCAGAGCCGACCTTGTAATCAAAGAGAGTTGAAAAGCAATTAACTGGGACAATTATAGCAGCCGGAGGAGGCTGAATGGTTGGCTAAGTAAAGCAGTGTTGTCATTGAATGGAGATTAATTGACGAGAGGAATATTTCAAGGTCTCTATTCGGCCTCTAGAAGTTTAAGTCCAACGCGTTTTGTCACTGTCAAAGCAGAGAAGCCTATTCAGGGATTTCCTCGTCCCTCATTATCTGGCTGAGGTATCAAAACATCGGAGGTCAAAAAAATGTTATCATCTCTCTATTATGGTGCCGTGCAGTAAAAAGTCCCAGAGTCAGTTTTAATACATAGAGTATAATAGAGGACTTAAAGGCCCATCTCTCTTGTCACTTAAATAATCACCTATATGAAATCATTTATATAACAGGCTTTAACTACATATAGATTATGACAGAGGTATTGCAGTTCGGTTAAAGGTACAGTATGTAGCATCTTGTGCTGAAGCTTCATATCGGAACCAGATGAAAACACCTCACGACGTTCTGGGCGACTGTAAAAACATGGAGATCTCACATGGTGGACCCTGAGCAAGAGGACCCGCTCCCCACGAAGATATAAACAGGTTGTTATAAGGTAACGAGAACAAAAGGATTCTTAGTTTCAGGTGATTACAAACTAATGACATGAATAATTGTGCATATTACATTTAATTTCTGCCAAGATTCCGCTAAATACACACTGGACCTTTGAACAGAGGAAAGAACCCACTGGTTCTGGTCGCCCTGAGCGACGGGAGAGTGAATATCTTGACAAATAGAAAGTTCAGATGCCAAAAAAATCCCAATGAGAGTTTATACAGAGAGTAGATACTGTTTGAAACAGGTTGAGAACGTGAAAAGCGTCACAATGGTGATATGTAAAGGTTTGTAGAGGATGAGGATTCACACAGTGGTTCAAATGTGACTGAATAATGAATAAATACCTCATCTACATCAGTTATTTATATATATTTAGTTCGTTTTCTGGAGCATTGTGTACTTGGACAACGAGATACCAGCTGGCTTGTCTGGCACATGCAGCTTTCTCCACAGTCACCATGGAGAAGCTCAGTACTCCTCTTCACTCGCTCTGCTACAAGAGTCCGCACAGCACGCATCACACATGAATAATCAAATTTTATCACTACATTCAAACGCACTCCAGCCCAGTGCTCCTTCCCCATTTCATTCTCTAGCGCCGTTTGCTCCATCTATCAATAATTCAACAAGCAACAAGATGGTGGAGGATGATTGAGCTTGTTTTCTCTGTATGGTTGGACGACAGTCGGCCCAATTAAAAGTGGAGATGGTATTTTTATTTTTTTTTCAATTTCCCTTCCATTTTTAGATTAATTAATGCCTGTGTGTGTGTGTGTGTGAGTGTGTTTAGACCACAGGACTCCGTCTGTGCCTAGTTATCAGTGAGGGCCAGCCATGCCGCCGTCTCACTCGGCCTCACACTCAGTCAACGGTGAACAAAATAGCGGAGAGAACCCACACACACATCCACATGTATGCACAAAAAGCACATGCACACACACAAATATACCTTATTAAGAATAAAAGATGGATAAGACTCAAGAAAAATCTAAGCCCACACACTGTTGACTCCACTCACGCAAAGTTTAAGTGGCATTAGATAATTACTACTTGGGCGTTGGGGCTAAATGGAAAGTTGAGGGATCCACATAGTTGATGCAATTCACCCCGAATGTGTAAGTCTTTCAAAACTGGATGACATTCAACTCATCTCCAAGTTGTTGAGACAATTGAGTCAAAATCAAACGTGTCGACTAAGCCGTTTTTTCAGACATGACCTACGGGTAAAATCTGGAGAATTGGCTACGGAGTTTACCCAGAGTTTTGCTTTTCACACATCCACAACGCAGCGGAAGGTTTTCTGCACAGATGTGTTCACAACTGCATCAAAATCTCTGTTATTCAGTTGAGAGGTGGAGCAGCCAGGTGCAGCAGGCAGAGACAGGAAGTGACATATTAACTCTGCTGCGGAGTCTGCTCCTATCACCACAAACTCTCTCGACATCTTCATCGGTGTCTTCTACGTGTATGATGGATTTCTACAGATTTTAGACCAGGAGGTCAGGCGGATAAAGTCCACAGACACTACTGAGCGTCTCACTCGGACATTTGCGTTCACACATGCACCTCTTCTGGAGAAAATATGGAGGAAGTGCAGTGTCCAGTGCATGTCTGAAAACAGCTCTATCGTTAAAAAGTCAAGGAATCATCATTTGTACCAGTAGTAACAAAGTAATCCACCCAGAGGTTGTTGAACTGTTTCACTCTGGACCGGCTACAACAATTGATCCAGTTCAATCAGGAGAGACTTCGATTTAACCGTTGAACAAACATGTTTTTTGTGCCCTGCAAAACAAAGAAAGTGATGGTGAAGTCTTTTGAAGTCTAGACCCCTCTGTGATGTGGTCGGGATTAAAAGGGGGGGTGCAGCAGAACGTAGAATAGGAATCTGAGTTGAAGTTATTGTACGAGCAGACTTGACTTGGACCTGTTTTTCCTTCGTTTACTACTCCAGGAATATTTCAAGTAAAAGGGTTGAGGGAGTTTTCTCCCTCTCACTCTCTCGCCTTTCTCATTGCACAACATTTGAACGGAAAATTCCTCCGAATCCCACAAACGCGCTGACACTGAGTCGTCGCCCCAATGATCTCTATTAGGCTAATTAAGCCAATTAACCTACTGAAACAATTGAGCGAGGCCGCCGCGCCACCTCGCCAACGCTGGATGAAACCCTGAAGGTACATCGCACGGAGGCGTGTGTGTGACTGATCCCTTCCCAGATACACCAAAAGGACAAGCACTGTTTTATATCATTAGCATAAACAAATTAGGGCATCGCTCCCTTGTTAGGCCAAATATGTCTCATTAGTGCCACAGCTGAACCATCCTCCTGATTAGGCCTCACCGTCTCCCTTTGAAACCCACAAAAGGAGAGTCTATTTTTTAATTAAGCTCATTTGCATTAACAAATGAGCAGCTAATTAATGAGACTCATTTTCTGGGGCTTTTCTGGTTTAGCAGCGAGCACGTGGAACAGTTTCCACCTGCGGAAGTAAACCGAAACTTGGACTGGGCGCATGTTAGAGAGCTGTGGTGATGCTCTCTTGAAACCATGAAGCCAAACGGATGCTGTTCGGCTGCGTAATTTCAAATGACTTAAAGGGATGGTTCACCCAAAAATGAAAAGTTACTCATTATCTACTCACCACTATGCCAATGGAGGGCTGGGTGAAAGTGTTTGAGTCCACAAAACACTTTCGGAGTTTCAGCGGTAAACAGCGTTGCAGCCCAAACCCAATACAACTGAAGTAACTGGGGACCACTTCTTCAAAGATAAAAAAAACTACAGACACTGCAAGACAAGATCAACGAGAACTCGCGATAGCTGCAGCTGCTGCAGCAGTAACTAGAAGGAGGATAACAGAGGACATTTAGGCTAAAAACATGGTTCTAAATAACGCCATTCCAAGTTGCATTTGAATGTCGGGGCCTACGGACACTTGGATGACACCACAGGAGCAGTGTGGGGGCATTTTATGTTTGGCCCGCCAGTTATTTCAAATGTATTGGATTTGGCTGCAGCGCTGTTTACCCCTGAAACTCCAGAAGTCTCTTGTGAACTCAAACACTTTCACCCAGCCCTCCATTGGCATAGTGGTGAGTATAATTAGTTAAATTTCCATTTTGGGGTGAACTATCCCTTTAATGCACAGAGCAGAGAAAATATGTAATAGAGATGTTTTCACCCTTTTGTGGGTTTTGTTGCAACCAGCTCCTTTTTAATCATCACCTTGGATCAGGCATCGAGTGTGAGGTCGATCTGACGAGCGGCACCGACTCCAGTTTGTCTCTGTGGGTCCACACACACACACACACACACACAACAGGCCTCACGTATCCCCATGAAGCCTAAGGTGTGCAGAACAGGGCAGGGAGAGGCGTGGGCGGCGTGTCACACAACCACAAGACAGTGACGGGGCAAATATGGTGTGCACGAATGTTAATGTGTTTGTGCATGCGTGTTAGTGTGTTTGTGCATGCGTGTTAGTGTTTGTGCATGCGTGTTAGTGTGTTTGTGCATGCGTGTTAGTGTTTGTGCATGCATGTTAGTGTTTGTGCATGCGTGTTGGAGGAGGAAAAGAAGGAGAACAAGAGGGAGAGAAGGAGGGAAAGAGAGGTGTGATATCATCAATTAAATAACCCTCCCACACAGCATCTGGTGCACTCTCTCTCTCTCTCTCTCTCTCTCTCTCTCTCTCTCTCTCTCTCTCTCTCTCTCTCTCTGTCTCTCAGGCCGTCTGTCTGGCTCGTCCAGACCAGCCATTAGCGTTTGGAGATCCAATCACAAACAGACAGTTTGAATAAATCTCCACATTTGTCTCAAGTGACCACCGGGGATCAGATCTCACTTTATACTCTATATGCTGTCATGGCTATTTGCAAAGAACAAATACCTTGTGGTTTTTAGGCAGTTTGACTCTCACAGACGGGCCTGTTGTCAACGTGTGTGTGTGTGTGTGTGTGTGTGTGTGTGTGTGTGTGTGTGTGTGTGTAATCAGAAATCTCCTCATTAGCTCACCTGGAGTAAGAGTATAGAAGCAGGAGCTGCACTTCAGTCTCTCTCTCACTTTGCCACTTGCCGTAGTCTGCTGCTGTGTATGCATGTGCATCTTATAAGAGAGCTGTAGTGGTTGGTCTATGAACTCTCGGCTAGTTAAACCTGTCTTAATGTTCGGGACACTTTATCAGATGTTAGTTACCTTCTTTGTAGCTTCTGTTTGTTATTGTGAGACTTTGTCTGACCTTTTTTCGCCAGGAAGCCCTGGAGGGGAGAACTGCCATTTAGCTTCGACCCGTGCGTTTCTCCTGTTTTTGTGTTGTTAAGGTGCTTAGTATTTGTACCCTTTTGCTTTGGCAGTCGTTTAGATGTCTTGTTTCCAGTTGGGGTCATTTTGTTTGTTGTTTTGATCTCTATTTAACTGCTTTCGTACCTTCAATAAAACAAATGAAAGATTGTCAACCCTGACTCCTCAGAACCTTCATCTGGTTTTATGTTACTCCTCTAACCCCTGCACCTGCTTGGGAAACTGTGTGTGTGTGTGTGTGTGTGTGTGTGTGTGTGTGTGTGTGTGTGTGTGTGTGTGTGTGTCCTCTTGAGGACATTTTCCAGCATAAACACTGACCTTGTCAGCACCAGTTGACCTCAGGGGGACCAAAGAAAACTCATTAAGTTGTGGATAGGGTTATGTATGGATTAGTCATGGTTATGGGTCAGGGTTTGGGTGAGGAGAGAGAGCTAAGCAAATCAAGTCATTGTAGATATTGTTGCAGTGACCACAAACAAATCAATGTATGTGAAACACTAAGAACTGTAGAGTAGGCGTTCTTTCAATGTGGCCCACCTCTGGAGGGGGGGGTCTGATCATATCTCAAATGCATCCTCTGTGCACCTTGGACTCTGAGAGAGCTGTTCACTAATGATCACATCAGCCCAGACGAACGTTACAGCCAGGTCCGACCAGGGCCTCTCTCTCCTGACCGTTGCATCCTGATTATCTGCTTTTTCATTTGATGGCAGAAATTCCTTTATTTCTCAAACTGAACCACTCAGTGAGCCCAGGTCACAGTGCAGAGCATCCTGCATCCACCCCCAGACATATACACAGGTTATAAAGCTTCAATGCAGCAGCTGATCTGACGGGAATCTGGGTAAAAAAGAGTAGAGGGTGTAACCAAGTGGAAGCGTTGAGAGAAAACCACTGACCGTGCATTACCCCGGGCAGATGTGCTCACTTTTGTTATGTTTCTAATTAATTCCTGACTCGTATTAAATGTGCTACCTTGGTTCGGGATTACGCCACGATTCAGTTCGACTTCTCCATGCTAATGAGACCACTGTCCTCTCCGTCCTCCCTCTGCCTCTCCATCGTCTTTTCCCCCTCCGTGTGTCTTATCGTAGAACGAGGCCAGTCCATGTGTGTCATGGAAAGACTAATGTGAGACCGAATGATGAGGATCAAGAAAAACTTTTATATTAATGGGCAGAATCCAATTATAAGTTTGCGTGAACCGAGCTGGATGGAAAAAATGAATTTGCATTTTAACATTTCAGTTTGATGTTAGATTCCCGAGATGAGAGAGGAGGAGGAGGGGGAGCTCTGAGATGAGGGGGGGGGGGGGGAAATTACACACATGCAATTTGCTGTGTGGATCAAATCAGTTGTTGGATCTTTCAAGGTGATGAATAGAAAGGAGAGATCTTTTAACATGTTAGGGTGAGACACAGGTTAATATGTTTTTTTTTGTGTGTGTGTCATGTTTGAGTGTGTGTGTGTGTGTGCGAGGCAGCATCTCTCATTTTGTGCGCCTGGTTTTTGGAATCTAGGTCAGCGTGGTGGATTATAACAATCTGCATCCCTCTGCACAGCTGCAGTGAATCCTCCCAGTGAAGATGCGCTTTCACACCAACGCACACCAACACACAGACTCACACACATGTGCGTCAGTCAAGCCCTAACAAATAGCTATAATCCAACTTTAGATATGAGCATTAGTACCTCCAAATTCTCAAAGATTTGAAAGACGGAAACATGAAAGGCATTTCTATTAGGCCTGCTGAGAAATAATATGATATGTGCCTTCCGACAAATGAGGGCATTTCTTTTTTCACACGGCAGTTCAGTGCAGGGGAATGATGAGTGTGACACAAGTGTGTGGGAATGAGTGGGACTTGATGGAGTCTGCGCTTTGTTGTATAGACACACTCTTGGTTAATGATATGCCTCTCTCATCCAGCCCCGGTCCCGGCTTCCCTCCTGTTCCGCGAGCGAGGAGCGATAACGAGGGAGCAGACAGGCCCCAAAACTTCACACAAAAGAGGAGAGGAATCAGAACGACGCACCATCGCAGCCTTCACTCGCAGAAACTTTCTCCTCTCCTCCGTCTGCTTCCTGACACTCTTCAGATGCTTGTTCAAACTTGTTCAAATACGCCCGCTGATCAAGTAGGGGACAGCTGCACTTGTGTAACTCAAACGTCGCAGGGGCTCTCTGGAAACGCGTCCAATTTTGAATGCAGTATATAAACAAAACTGAGTCTGAGTGTAGCTCAGGGCGGGAACAGCAGTAGGGTGACGGAGATATTTCTGCTGCACTGTGCATGTTCCTGCACACTTGCCTTGCACGCTCCTGTGTACGCGGGGTGTGTGTGTGCTCACATGAACTCATGCATGTACGTGCGACTCAGTGGGACAGAGGCTCGTCCCCCTCCTCTGGAGCACCATGCTCTGATGGATGTTAATGTGGACTGACGCAGGGGTGTCCCCCGAGGGAGGAAACACGGCCAGTGAAGGGGAGAGGGAGGAAGGGTGTGTGTGTGTGTGTGTGTTGAGGAGGAGGGGAGGGGGGTTCATTTCTCTAATCCTCTCCCTTCTTCACAGAGCAGGAGCAGGGAAGAGGCACTGAACCGCCCAATGAATAAATAAAAGCCTCGGCCCCCGCCTCCTCCCCTCCCCTCCAGCCTGAAGCCCTGCACCGGAGCACTTAAAAGCATTTTAACAAGAGAGTCACTTCATTAAATATGGACTTCCTGTCCGCAGAAACCCTAGAAGGAAAACTCTGGGTGACTTTTCACACTGTGGAATATGGGGAAGAATGTGGGGGGGAGAGGAGGACATGCATGGGAGTTGGAGGCAGAAAAAAATATTGTGTATAGAAAGACAAGGGGAGATAAATTTGACAGATTTTGGAATAAAGCGAGATAACGGGATTAGCTGTATTAAATATACAATTGAAATAATAGATATCCAGTCAGCAGCAATACAGCAACACTCTCCTAGTACCTGGCAGCTTTCACATGAAGATATGTAATGAATGGTAAAATCAAATGTACATTATAGAAAATCTGATATGAGCTTACACCAGGAAAAATGATGGCATCGGCTCAACCTGATTATTTAATGCTTACATCTTATTTTATCTACAACTTAAACTGCAACAGCAAAGAATCAAACTTTGCTTCCGGGGGAAAATTTTGACAGGTAGCTTAGTTCAAATCTTTTTTAAATTTTGCATCTGGAGCACATCATCGAGTTCTCTATCTGTAATGTTCTGTGAATGTATTGATACCTTATACTTTGATATGTTTCTTATAAAACGTTTTGTGTATGTCCTCTGCAAACAAACGATGGGCAGCATGGTTGTGGATTGACATGTATCATACAGTCTGTAATTGAATAACATCCACATCCACACTGGCTACCCTCATCATTTAGAGAGGTGAGTGTCAACCCCGATCAATCCATATCTAATGCTTTCAAATTCAGTACAGATACTGAATAACCAGATCAGATCCCCCGACCACTTGAACCAATAAATGTCTATAAGCCAATCACTATGTCCCACTCCATCTAAATTGGACTGTAAATCCGGTGCCTGTAAACAAATTGTTCTCCAATTAATTTATCATGTTTGTTACTGTCATGCTACAATGAGCATACAAGATGGCAGATGTTTGTTCATTCACTGTAAAAAAATAAAATGTAAATAAAACACTTCATGAGTTTGCCACTTTAACACTTGAGCTTCCTGCCACTAAATTTAGCTTGAGGGTCCTGAGTTAAAGATGAAGTAGGAGTACATGTACTCATCATGTATATTCATGTGTGTTTTTATACTGAGCAGAGTACCTTGATGCTGGAGTCTTGTGGTAACGTAGGTGAGACGACTCTGTACTTACACAGTGATAATACTCACGTTAGGCAGCTGCAGAGATTCATTCGACAGCTGCGACCATACGACAAACCTGCGAATTGATCTGCGCATTTGCGGCACTTGCTTGAACGTCTTATGTTGACTTTAAACTGCGGCACCTTTAAGGGGAGCAAAAGGAATTCCAAAGTGGGTCAGAGTAAAAATATCTTCAACAATTATTCATGGGACCCCGCCTATCTCCACCATACCTCCGCCCTGTGAAAAATCTGCATCGCACTGCAGTGAGGGGAGACAAAATGGAGGGGAAGAGATGAGGAGGAAGGGGCGACGCGGGGGAGAAAGTTTTAGGGTGAACTCGACGAAGACAGATGAGAACCCTGTTGACGTATTTCGGCTTGTGATGAAATGTGTTAAAAATGTGCAATGCAATGAAAACTATGTGCAACGCGGAGCAGGAAAACACTTCCTTTGACGCTCGATACTAAACTTTTCCAACATTTGCTCCATCCTCGTCAGCAAACCTGTACCCGCCACCGCAAACGACCGGCTGCATTAAACATTTAAAACACCGATCCGCAGCTGTCTCTTGTACCTTTCTGTCTCCTTTGAGATGGAGCAAAGGCTTTAGATTTGGGAGAAAGACTTTGCAAAGCAGAGACGTTGTGAAATCTCTCTAATTGGGCAGGTACAGAATACAGTGTCCTGTGATTTGTGACGGCGGTGGGATTTCTCTGATTTTGAGGCGAGCAGCTTAAGGTTGAACGAGTGCGAAGCTTTGGTTTGTTTCTTTTGAGAGTGCTGATCCCAAAAAGCGTCATGATTGGAGCCATGAATAAAATCAAGGGCTGTGATTGGGTGCGAGGAAAACTCGACTCCAGTGCAGCAGAGGGGTGTCATGGCCGCTATGTCCCTGTGGGTCTGCACTGTAAATCCACACATTAATCAGAGTCGGCAGGGGGAGATCAAAAGAGCCTGTTCCATCTTGACTCAGAGCAGCACTTTGATGTGTGTGTGTGTGTGTGTGTGTGTGTGTGTGTGTGTGTGTGTGTGTGTGTGTGTGTGTGTGTGTGTGTGTGTGTGTGTGTGAGAGAGAGAGAGCGAGGTGAGGGGGGGGGGGGGGGGTGAGAATCAGATTGAGAGAGTGGGAATCAAATTTAGTAGATGAGTAACAGCCTGGAGAACCCTCAGGTCTAAAGCCTGCTGGGTTTTTATACACAACACATCAATACATCAATCAATACATCATCAATGATCAATATCTGGTGCAACTTTGAATATCAACACCCACTAAAATGTGCACACTGGTCCTATTGAAACGCTCTGATTCCACCTCAGGAGCATCAAAACCCTCATGTATAAGGTCGGGGGTGTCAGGCTGATGGAGCACATGCACAGTGTGAGTGTTAGCGACCACATGTCTGAAAGCCTGCGTGTATTTATACACTGGTCTGTGTATGGGGACACATGAACTGTTCCTGTCAGATGTGACAGCGCCACCAAGTCCGCCCGGTTAGAAAAGACTTTCCTGCCCCATGGTGGTCCTCGGCTGTCACTGCACATTCAGCCGAATGCAGTGATGGGCCACCATTGTGTGGCAACTGAGCCCTGCAGTTGCCATGGCAACGTAGAAACGCTGCACAGGCTTTAAAAGCATTATGTATTATTAGCTGGTGTGCTGACACTTGTGCATTTCTTCCATTCTCTGTCAATCAGACGCCCTTAGTGCTCGGTAAGACCGTGTGTAACGCTGTCAGTTGAACACAAGGAGATGTGACCAGAGAAGTTAAAAGGTGACATTAGTGCATCAACTGGATTCAATTATTCCTCTAGATCAATAGGTACAAATACATATTTGTTAAAGTCGTTTTTTTCTGTATATTGTGCATAAATAGCTTTTTAAAACATTGACCACTGGACTTGACAGAAGTAAATCAGCCAAAACAACACCAGGAAATGCTAAATTGATTTTACTGACTTGCGGACAAATAACATGTTGTCGATGATGTGATTAAGAATTTCAGTTTTTCCAACTCGTAGGCTTTTCTGCCATCTGCTGGCCCAAGTATCGTACAGTCATATCTGAGTCTCGGAGAGAAAATCATTTCATGGTCCGGAGAGGTTTTTTCTAAGGGTTGAAACTTTGATGTAGTTGTATTTGTGGCCACAGTCACACGTCAGACTGGTGAAATACTCTGTGTGTCATCAGCTGTCGACAGTCAGACTGAGGACTGTGAAGACGGCGTAGCAGCAGTTTGTGATCCCACATACAAAAAGTGTTTGATGGACAGAATGTCACTTCAATATTAGTCTGATGAAAACTTGTCTGATGTTACATTTGGATGTCAAAGGTCAAAGGTTGCGTGTCGTCTATGTAGCCACATCTACATCTTTTCAGTGTAGGAATAATCTCTGTTTTGTTTTTTTTAACAGAAAATTTTTTGAATGGTGTAAATCATAGAATAAATAAAGGCTGAAGTTCATGAAGCTGCTTTAGTTTTAGTTTTATTTTTTAGGTTCCTGGTGTTTAGATGTTGTTCAACTCTCACATTGTACTGGGTCACTATAATATAACACTTGTTTCCCACTATGACAAATCAAACCGCCTGCTGTCAACAGGCTCACTGACCTTTTATTGACTGATGCTTGTGTTCATGTGTTTCAATATCAAATAAAAATACATTTTAGTTATTTTAGCACCTTCTCCATTAGGTAATATATCTTATTTTCGTTGGGAACACTTTTTTTTTTGCTTTGTGGTTTTACACCATGGTTCCAGTGGCCCTGAAGCACCAGTCACAATGAAAAATAGGAAATATATTTATATATTACCTGTTTTTTCAGTGTTTATTAATCACTTTTGGTTGATGTGATCATCCTGTGTAGTCTTATCTTGAATACTCACCCCCACAATTTTACAGCACTGCTTTTTTGTGTTTGTTTGTTTGTTGCAGTCTATTTCTATTTCAGTCTTTTTCTGCCACACTGTATTCAGCACTGGTAAAGTAAAACGTTCTGTTAATTGCATTTAAATGAATCATGATTGAAAATATTCACTTGTAATTACTGTTTAAATGTACATAAGGAAGATGCAGAGAATCCTGTTACTACAGGAGACGTATCACTGTCAGACTTGATAGTGTCTTTAACTGCTGAACAATTCAGGTAATAACTACTTTAAATCTCAGTTAATGACGGTTAAACAATTAAGTCAGTCTAAGCACTGATTAGCAGCATGTGCCAGTTTTAATAAACATCAGGTAATCACCATTTCATTAGTGGGCTTTCAAGGCAAAATGAGGAAACTAATAAAATGATTATTAGTGAAACACATGATAATAATTACTTTGGCAAACAGGAAATAATTCTAATAACGGGTATTATAGAGGAAATAGACTCTGACTAACACTGAGAGAGTAACACACTTAAAGATCCTCATATGATATATGTTAAGCTACAATATCATCAAATCAATCAATCAATCTTTGTTTAGAATAGCCCATATTCACAAATCACAATTTGTCTCATAGGGCTTAACAAGATCCTCTGTCCTTAACCCTCAACGAGAGGGAGGTCAAACTCAGTATAATAAATCACTGTGCATACAGAACATCACCTGCATCAAACTTACAAATGACATAACAATAAACAAAACATGTTTATATTTTAAGGGTTTAGATTAAATTAAATTATACAGACTCCTCACTATACAGCAAATAACCACCAAAGGAAATGTAAACCTCCACAAAAGTTTGTATTTGGTGCTTTGTGATTTTGTTTTTATTTAGCTTCTTCCTCCACACGGTGGCACCATCACCTCAACAATTTCCCCCCAGAATATAAAGGAACAGATGTGAGGGGGGGAGCGGAGTTTGAAGAAACTCCTCCAGCTGTGGGCGAACATGAAACTTCCATCACGGTGCAATGCTCCACACTGGACACGGGGAGGCAGTATAACCTTCACTATGAAGTTTCATACTTGGCTGTTTGCAGTCAGGACACCTGTTCCTTAGCTTCAGGGACATTTGAAGTGTTATCATATTGGGATATATGTGTGATGTACCAGCTTATTGTGATATGTATGATTGGAAATATTATACTCACATTTACCTATTCACTATACTCAGTGCTATAGGGAATCATTCAACAGTGACATCTTATTCCTATGTCATAGAAAGAAGATGGCAAAAGGATAGTTTTCTTTCTTTTCTTTTCTTGGATATTTGGAGCAAAAGCTTATTTATGGCCTAATAACACATTAATACAAGTCTGTAGAGTTCATGGGAGTGAGGCCCATGTAGCACTGAAGCTATTTGTCTGTCCCTTATTACTGTCCACCCAGTGTAAGATGCTATGTTCACTTACTTGGGGCGTTAGGTGCCAATGCTGTTGTAGTACTGTGCAAGTTGAATGTTGGTCAGGAGCACTTCCTCTATAACAGCACTGTGTCTGGGTTCTGTCCACAACATGCTGCACGGCTGAAACCACTGACTTACACCAGGAGTTCCTCTCTTCAAGTTCATGTGTTTCAATATCAAATGAATGTCAGACATTTTTTATTTTTTTTAGCACCTTCTCCATTAGGTAGTGTTTAGTCTGCCATGATCACAGTGGGCCTGAAGTGCAAATCAAGACAACAAATCACAAAAAAAAACAACAACAACAAAGGAAAATAAGAAAACACTAACATGTACCATTTGTCGTTGTGATTTGCTCTTCAGGGCCATGATGGTTGTTTTATTTGAATCACATCTTTGTCGTCACCTGCTCCACCTGCTTTATTCAGTATTTATTTGGCTCTTTTGTTTGAATGTGAAAATCCTGTGTATCCTTATCTCGGGATACTCACTCCCACAGCTTCACTCCAGTTGTTTCCCACAGTTTCCTCTCTTTTAACGTCCTGTCGGTGTGTCTCTGTGCTCCTACCTGATCTATGTGATCTGGACAAAGAGCCCATCCTCCAGACAGGTGACTGCTGTCATCCACCTCCCCTGCACGTCTGACACTGCTGCATCAACACGTGCACGTTACAGCAAAAACAACGATGACATACCCACCTATACTCTGAAATGGATTTAAATGCTTTTTTTTATTAAACACGCGCGTCAGTTTGCGTCGCAATCACCAACGTTGTGACAGAACTACGGGAGCGGACCCATGCGCTCTTCCGGAGTTAATTAAAACGCTCGCTGATTGGACAGCCACGTAATCCCCGGCGGGCCTCGCGCTCCTATACTAACTCGCGAGCGGGGCAGCGCGCGAGCCACAATCTGCCCAAGGCGCGAGGAGGGAGAGCGTGCACGAGGGGAAGGGACACACGAGCGCTCCGGTGTCGTCGGGCTCAGTCAGAACCAGTTGTGGTGGAGGAACGTGGGCTATGCGCGCAACGAGAGGGAGCGCAGCGCACAGAGGAGGTGAACGCATGTAGAGACTCGCAGCCTCCTTCTTTCAAGAGTCAGTGCGCGCAGAGGAGGAGGAGGAGGAGAGGAGGAGAAGCACCCAAACTCCTGGAGAGAGCAGCGTGAGTACAACAGCACCGAGGGGGGACACTTGAGTTTTTTTCTTCCCATGCTGCGAGAGAAAATGAATGCCAGCGACGAGAACCTGCTCAAGTCCATCAGCAACGACGCGCTCCTCGACCTGACGCAGCGCTACGGACAGTCCGCCTTCGGGTTCGGTCCTGCCCACGGTGCCGGAAGCCCCGCACGGTACCCGCTCACGCCCGCTGCCGACTTCCTCTCGGGGCAGACCGCGAAGTCCAACGAGAGCGGCGGGGAGCACACCAGCGACGACGAGGACGGTTTCGACTCGCTCGGCGGCGCTCGGCGCTCGGGGGACGACAAGCCCGGGGGCCCCCTGACCAAGAAGTCCAAGGAGCAGCGGTCCCTGCGGCTCAGCATCAACGCGCGGGAGAGGCGGAGGATGCACGACCTGAACGACGCGCTGGACGGTCTGCGCGCCGTCATCCCCTACGCCCACAGCCCCTCGGTGAGAAAACTCTCCAAAATAGCCACCCTCCTCCTGGCCAAGAACTATATCCTCATGCAGGCTCAGGCTCTGGAGGAGATGAGGCGGCTGGTGGCGTATCTGAACCAGGGACAGACCATAACTTCGCCGATCCCCACCGCCCTGGCTCCCTTTGGACAGGCCACCGCCGTCTACCCGTTCACGGGCTCCGCTCTCGCCACCTGTGCCGACAAGTGCACCCCTTACTCCGGGACACCGTCGAGTCTCTTCAAACACTGCAACGACAAGCCTTGATGTGGCTCCTCTCTCTTTCTTGAACTTTTTACCTGTCCACTGCACCCCCCACATCTATCTCTCTCTCTCTCTATCTATCTCTCTCTCTCCCACTCGAGTTATTTTCAAATCATTCTGTGTGGAAAATAATAAAAAAAAACAAAAAACATTTTAGTCGAATGCATATAATCTTAAAATATGGTTAAGTAACGACGCTGCGATGTTTCATCCGGATTTAACAGACGCTACAAAACTAATTGTTTAGGCCTCCTGATAAGTTGCTGTACTTTACAAACACTGCAGGCCAATGTCCAGTTTTTTATAAGTTTGGGTAAATTTCAGTATTGTTCTGTCATCAGCTCTTATTTGTAATCTATGCAACATCCAATAACAACTATAGGAAACGTAGAATTGCGCACTAAGCTCCACATCTGAATTTAATCCAGCAATTATGAAAGACTTTCCCTCGACTGACTGCACTGATACGAGGAGGAAAAAAAAAACAAATGTCATGTTGGCTGATATATTTTCTGAATCGACGTGTTAACAAGGTTGTTTTTTATTTATTATTATTTAAGTTATTGCACATTTCACATGATTGTATTGTACAACTGTGGGAAAAAAATCAAATTGCTCCAAGCCCGGCTATTCTAATGGTTGTATATAGTCTACAACCTACAGACTGAAGAAGCGTTTTGGTTGTGTTGCAACATGGATTTCATATATTGTTTATATGTCTTTATAATTAAAACACATATCTATGCTTGGACCCGGTTTGCTTCATTTCAAAACAAACATTTCACCGCTTTTCAAAATTAAGGAGACGTTTAATAACGTGCACTAAAGTGACAAATGCGTGCAACTAATGCACATGACACGTTTAATTACTATTATTTAAAATGATGATTTCAAACACGTTGTTGTGGACGTGCAATGGGATTAAAACCATTCAGAGAGAATCTGCGCTTTTACGCAGGACGTTAAAAAGGAAATGATAAAATAGAAACGTATGATTTTTCACTTCTCACCCTCCATGAGTGGCCCTCACTAAAATGAGTTGGCAACTTTCTGTTCGTGCATGAGAAGCGTCTGACACGAGGAGTTGCGTCTAAACGAGCTCATGGGGCTGGTGAGGCCCGGTTGGCACGCACCGGGGTCGGTGGCGCTGCAGGGGAAGGGCGCACAGAGCCGCCCGGGGCACCCAGGACCTGTCTCTGGGTATTTGGGTGATCGCAGGCTGCTTTCGCCGGGCTCTTACACCCTGGACACTTATTAACACGATTCCAGCTCCTGTCTCCCTGCTCGACTTAATTCATCGAGCGTCACAGCTCCCTGCGGTTTGCCTTTGCAGGTTGTGGGTTCAATTTAGAAAAGCACAAAACAAATGTAAGAAGTTGTCATTGTAGGTTTATGTTCAAATTCCTGAAAACAAGTATCGCTGTGTGTTTTCTTTGGTTGATTTGATTTGCCTGACATTTACCTGAAAATTGCCTCAGGATATCTTTGTCCATATTATATTGATCTAAGGTGCAACACTGATGTAGGTGTTATATTTTGGATATTATTGAAATAATAAAAAATATAAAAACTGACCTGTAATCGTAGCCTGAAAATTAACACAGATTTTCTCAAAGATGGCAGTAATATTGTTTTTTTTTAATCTCTGCTGTTGAATCTTGAATCATTTTGTGATGATGACAGAATCCAATTTCATAATCGTTTCTCCTGGATGGTAAATCAAAAAGAAAGGATTACTCTTAATCCCACAGGTGTTTGTCTTCTATCAACCATATCTACATTAACTCTGCTTGTTCCACACGGTTCAAAAATACATCCCATCATCAGACATTTAGAGCAGGTCGGTCAATTCATGCTGGAGACAGAGAGCGACTAAGTGATCCACCCCTGTCTCTCCCTGACAATTTAGTTGCATGTCACAACAACGGGGCCACCCGTGGCATCTTAAATTGGACCTCTGATGACACGTCTTATTTCTGAGGGCCCCACGAGACTGTCAGGGGGGCATTAGGGATGAAATGTGACAAATACTGCCGATGATGTGAGGACTCGGGCCCTGCACTCCATCAGGCTGCGTACAGCCTAATTGCCATAAATGAGACAGTTGCCTTTTTTGCACGGACAACTGGGTGGTCACTTTCCCTCCCTATAGGCCTCTGGTGTCAGGCCGTTGAGATATATGTTTTATTGTGTCGCCTTATTGTCTTAATGGCCTTTAGTGTGCATGGTGACAGTGTGTAATTTGACATGCATCTATACATTGAGACAAGAGATGAGGTTTTTGCTGGTGATGATTCCTGGTTCCTTCGCCCAACCAGCCGTGGACGTAAAGTCAGCTGTTATATCCGTCTTTCCCTCTACTGAGAATCATTGTGTAGTTTAAAGACATGCAAGCTAAATGTTGTTTGTGTATTTTTCATTTCACTGTTTTGATATTAAAGTAATAGTATCTTTAAAAATATTGGTGAGCCAAACCCAGTGTCTTGTGTATGTGCCTAGTGTACATCGCGTATTTTACTGTGTGTTGAGGCTTATTTGACTGAATGGCAGGAAGAGGTTGTTGATAAAGGACAATGTTGTTTTAATTAATATTAACCTTATTTAATTGTAATGAACACATTTAATTCCACTTATAGCATTTACACTCTGGTTATATTTAACTCAATGTTTGGATCCAAACAGGTCTGAAAATAATATAATGTACAGTTAGACTCAGCCAAGTGCATCAATAAAATATAGACGTTTTCAGCGATGCAACTACAATCACACAATTTGTTTAATTCTGGATGCAACGCAGCAAACATGACAAATGCGTCGATATGCCCTGGGCATGCCCCTGCAGAAAGTCTGCCTTGTGTGTCAAGATGTAAAACACAAAACCACAGTGAGTCTTTCTGGGGGGGATTGAGAAGGCTGCAATGATAATTAAAAAACAAAATCACAGAAGTTCTCAACGAAAACTGAAAAAGCCGAACAATTAATAGAGAGAGGCAATTTGCGAACTTAAAATATTCAGTAAAATACACTTGTATCTAATTGATCTGTCGGGGCAAAATAAGAGAGTCACCGCACACAGGACATAAAGATGGAAACACACTTAAACCTGCGTCTACTCATAAAAACAAATGTAAAACCATAGAGTAATGCATATAAACACAATTTCCTCTGTGGCCAAATTCTCAGATTACGATCAGTCGTTGATTAAAAGTCCAAACTGTTGAAAATAGGATCATTTAAATAACACGTATTATAACCTTGCACAGAGCTGCCACAGACAGTTCACCACCTATTCCTACCTAGTGTGTTGTGTGTGTTTTGCAGACACAGCGCTGCCGTCAGTGCACCACCACTCTCACGACAGCCCCGTGTGGCCAGGCTACGGACAGACTGTGTGATGTCTGTAAACATTTGTGTTTGCTCTCAGTGGGATAGGAAGGGAGTGATTTCATTAGCATGGCTCGGAGCTTTGAGGTATGTTTGTGGGCTTTTCTCTAACCCGATGGTATAGTACTAAAACCATATGCCCTTAAGTGCGTACCTCTGCCTAATGCATCTGACAGCGCTGTTTTCTCTAATTAAGTTCTTTCTATGTGCGAGCTTGTGAGTCTGATGCACACTGTAGCACTGCATCTCTCACACACAGCCCTGCGCACACACTGTATTTACAACAGGGGCCTTGAAGGAAAACGAACATGCTTCAGCTTTAATTATACTTACGGTGGAGGGGAACCATAAAACATTCAAGAATTCTTATTAAAATTTGCTCACAGAAGCATAGTTGTGACTTGAGATGCTAAGTGACACAGAGGATTTGGTTGTTTCGGGCAGGTTCAGGAGAGTGGGAGGGCTGAGGAGGTGATACAAACAATGGAGCTAGACAAGTAGGTGTGTGCATGGGTGTGCATGTGTGTGTGGTGGTTCACTACGGTGTGTGTGGTGGTAGAGGGAGAACACAGGAGATGAAGTATAAGAGATGCCGGGGCCTCTGTGTTTTTGCGCCGGCGGTGGCCCTGCAAGGGTGCCCCCGACACCCACCCACCCTTAAACCCCCACAAACGTCCGTGCTCCACTATGACATCACACTCCGTCGTCCCTCCCAGCCCCGCCTTGTCGGAAGCGATGAGCGGCGGAGTCAGTTGCTTACGAGGAGCCATGTGATTCGGGGCGACGTTGCTGCAAGTGCAGCGGGATGAGCCGGGGCCCTTCATTCGTTAATCAGACATCTAAAGGGGGGGTGGAGAGGGGATTGTCTGTTTGTATGTGTCTGTGTGTTTGTGCATCGTGTTTGTGTGTGTGTGTGTGTGTGTGTGAGTGTGTTGTGTGCTCATATGGCCGCAAACCCTCGAAACATGGCAGTCAGGCAAAGCGTTTTGCCTATCGCCACAAGGCACCTGACACCACGCATGGTGGACCCAGATAGTGTGGCAGGGGCCAAAATTGGCCTGGTGGGAGGGGGCGGAGATGGAGGAGGGATAGTCAGTGTGAAGCCATTGTTGAATATGATGTCCTGTTCACGGCTGCGGTTTCCTCCCACAGGAGTTCTTTGAGAGTGTCTCCCATCGAGATCTCGTAACGTCCCCGTCCTCAAGAGCACGGAGTTGTTGCTTCCCCTTCCACTTTGTTAAAACCTCTCTCTTTTCTCCTCCTCTCTTCCTTCGCTAACGGGCCTCCATGTTTCTCCTCCACTCACAGTCCCTCCCCCCTTTTTTCTATCACCGCGCTCATCACTCTTTCCCTTTTAGCTTGTTGTCTTGACAGAGGATCTGAGCTGACAAACGGGGGCATCCGTTACTGTAGCGCTGCCTAATCTCTGTAATGGCCCCTCAGATACAGGACTGGTGGTGAGCAAACACTCACTCACACACACACACACACACACACACACACACACACACACACACACACACACACACACAAACACACCTCAACTTGCTGGACAAATGTACAAGCCCTGGGGTCAATCATCATTTCAGTGTTCAGTCTTTTGTAAACACTGCATAACCTCCTTCAATCACATAGACTACTCTGTCTCTGCTCCTCACTCGCTGTTTCTTTCTGTCTTACACACGCACACACACACACACAGAGACACACACACACACACGACCCAGCTCCCCTCTCTCTGTTCAGTACCAGCTGAGGAGCACCACGGTTTTGTGGGGAGCAGGGGGAGCTCGTTATCCTCATTAATTAATGACAAAAGCGATGTAATTGGCCATCCATAATCCTCCATGCGGAGCCTGTGTGACAGGCAGGGCCGGGACCGTCGCCTTCAGCGGGTGCAACTCATAAACACACAGACAAAATGAAGACACTTTTTGTCCTGTGTGTGTGTGTCTGTGTGTGTGTGTGTGTGTGTGATGATGACAGACTTGGATCACAGACCTGACTTGTAATTACAGTAATGTAACAGTGTGGATGTGTAACACTGTGCATTTCTATTAAAGTACGCCACTTGATTGTCTAATTCTCCTCCTGTTGTGGCATTTGAGGCTCCGCTGGGCCCGGTGCTGAGGCGGCCAGGCTGCAACATGCTGCAGACTCCTTCCCTGAATGAGAAGACAAGATTAATGGCACTTCCTGTCGCCGACGATCTTGCGCTAGCCTAATTAAAACCATTGGAACATGCGCGTGGCCAAGGATCAGTGGCTTTTAATGAGGAGCTTGTAGGCTGATTTGGGCCTCATTTTCTGCTTAATAAGGCCGGTTTAAAAAGTAATTTTGGAGGGATGTGACTCCTTTAAACCTGCTCATTATCAATGATAGCGCCTCACTTAAGCACTTCAGGAAACGCTGTGTTTAATTAATATTGTGTCGCGCGCGTGGATTAGCTGACAGGCTGGAATGGTGGAGTGCGAGCAAGTGAGCAAGGGAGCTAAAATTGATGAAGAACTTTCAAGGGCACTGATTTCATTAAGCAGCTTCATTACAGCCCAAATAACTCTTCATGTCATTTCAATGCTTCAGTCGCTCTCACCACACACACACACACACACACATGCACACGCGCGCACACACACACACGCGCACACACACACACACACATGCACACGCGCGCACACACACCAGCCTGTAGTGAATAGAGAAGGTGCGCCAAGGATTTTTGTCGTGCCATCGTTTTGCTTCAGGCGATCTGACAACACCTATTCTCTACCTGGCAACATGTTTTTGTCATCTTTCTTTTTGTGTCATGCTGCCGTACAACATTAGCTGTATTTGCTGTGTTTTTCAATTTAATATATTGTTGTTTTTTTTTTATATATATTGTTTTCTTTTTTATTCTCTTCTCATTTTACAGCTTTTTTCTTGAAGAGCTATTAGGGCCAAGCAGTTTAAGTGCTCGAGAGCGCCGCAACAACTTTCACTGTGCACTTCTAACCCTCACACAACAGCGAGGCCACAAAGGCTCTTATAGACCCTTCATCCCATTGTGATAATCTTCTTAGCCCCCTGACTCCACTGTTCAATATGTATAGAGCCGAAAAGAGCCTGACTTGAGGGGCTTTGAGTGTCCTGCGGCTCAGTCGCTGGGATTTTCCTCTCTCCAGGACCAATTACCAAACACAAACAGTCGGAGCACTTTGCTCTGCGACACGAGGCTCCTTTGTTACACTGTGATGTGGGTTAGTGAGTCGATCAAGTTTACACAGGTACTTGCTGAAATACCCTTTAATACGACTTACTGAGGCTCTGAAGTCCAACATTATCCAAAGCTTTCATCTTCTCCCGCCTACTCCACTTTTATGTGATGCACAACTAACTGAAATCGTCCCCCTACATTAAATTACGTAAGTGTTAAAGATTTAAAACGTAACAATTCTTCATTAAAATGTCTTAAAACAGCAAGACCTTTGTTATGTATTTTGTTGACTTGTGAACTTACACTATACAAAATATTTCCAATAATGTTCAAACTTAGAATCCTATATCCATCCATCTATATCCTGTTTACCTTTGACGAGGTAAAAACACATTGCTTAGCCAGTCGACTCTTTAATCCTTCCATTGTTTGTATCGGTCACTCGTAATGGGTCAGGATTATTCATTGCCATAAATAATTAATAATACATTACCTCAGCCGTGAAAATGATTTATGCCTGAGTTGTGTCAGGGAGATTTTAATCGGCAATGGCGACGCTGCACTGCTGCACTACATCATCTACTGTAGGTCTTTTGTTATTGTTTTGATTGAGAGACCCCAGCAGGTGAAGTTACATATTGCACGTTTGAAAACTTACTTAAAAACTCACTAATGTGTTGTGTTACGAATGTATTTTGTTCAGTGTGGTAGGTGACTCACTGAGACTTAGGATAAGGGACTTGTACCTCTGCCAAAGAAGTTATGTTTTGTCCTGTTTGTTCGATGGTTTATTTGTCGGCAGCATTACGCAAAAAACTACTCAACTGATTTCCTCCAAACTCGGGGGAGGGTTGGGGTCCGGGCCACAGAAGAGCCATTAGATTTTGGTGCAGATGCAGATTAAGGTTTGGATCCAGGTTATTTTTTTTCATTTTCTTTTACATAGCAACATTTTTCAACATGTTTGTTAATTTTTCAGGTAATAAAGCACAGATCTTTAATTTAAATAAGCAGGTTTAGTGTAGGCTGATATTCATGAGTATGTACAATTTGGAGCAGATCCATATTTCTCCACTTGCTCAGCTGTGTCCTGATTGACACAATCTATTATTTCTAATGACTAGAAATGCGTAGTTAAGGGTAAAATACATCTTACATTGGTTTTCATGTTCACTGTTTTATTTTTTATGACACATAAATCACTTGGATCATCAGAACACTTTCTTTTTCTTTCATATTTTTACAATTAGAGCTGGACATCATGTGCAGGATTGGCTTAACAGAGGTATACGCTCTACAGAGTGCCCTTCTAGTTGTTATGCACTTGCAGCTGACAGCATTCAGGACTACAAACCCTCTAACAACTCAATTGGTCCCAGTTCTCCAAAATACTCACTGCCTTCAACACTTCTAGTTCGGGCAGAACTGCCGCCCATATGGCAAAGAGACTTCTCAGGAGATTCAGTGTTCACCAGATTGGTTTCACTTTAGTGGGCAAACAAGGCCTTTATGCATCCTCGAGCAGAAGTTTGACTTTACCATCAACGAGACTAAAAAAGTCATAATAGCAGCTCAAGAATAAGATACATAAGTGATACTGCAAGAATAGTTCATATTCACGCTTTTTAGTTCAATGCTAACGCCAGCATGTCATCATGCTCAAAATCACAATGCTAACTAGCTAATATTTAACAGGCAGTGTTAACAGTGATCACTCTCAAGTTTAGCTTTTCGGCAATTCACTGGACAAATATATATAAATTGAATGGAAAACCAAATTCAACACAATTCATTCTATCGTTAACATGGATGTAAGAAGCAAATTGCAGCAATTCATTCAGCTGCTGAGACACTTCATCAGAAACAATATCAACCTGGTGGTGGCGCTATAGAAGAAAATCAGGGGGTCAAGTCATAAGGATATTTTGTCCTGGAGCAATGAATGCTTCGACCAAATGTTTTGGCAATTCATCAAGTAGATGCTGAGATATGTCACTGTATAAGGGAAAACTTCTACCTGCTAATGAAGAGAATCACAAATGTCTGGATATGATTTCATGAAAATACATCATCAAAGCTCAGGTCGGACATTTCAAACAAGAAAAAAACATTGACTTTCTAGGATCACAAATATTATAAAAAACAACCAAATCACCAGAAATAAAACATTAAAAAAGGAAAAGGCAAAAAAAAAAACACTTGGGAAAACCCAATGAACAATGTCATAGGTATAATTTTATGTCCCATCCTGCACAATTTGTTAATTTGATTTTATGTTTGATGAAGTAAAAAAGCTTCCAGGTGGTTGATGATTCACTTTGGGCGAAGGAGGAGAAGAAGAAGCTTGAGACGCAGAGAAAATGAGGCGTTACATTACAGGGAAGAGATAAATTCGGAGAGAGACACACTCGCTCTAATCTCCACCGTGGGGACACGCTTACATTATTTTCCGGCATGTCTTTTCGCCAGCATCCACACTGTACAACATCCTATCAGGTAATATCACAGTCTTTGAAGGATTAGCAGGAATAAGAGGGGTTTTACTCTGTTTTTTGGAGGGGATAATTCTCTTGAAAATAGTCTAACATTTTCATACTAATATGGAAATGGATTTGAGCTTTTTTCTTTGTGTCGGGGAGGGGTTTCTTCAGGACACCGTGATTGGAGAGTGGATGAAAGAGAGAGAGAGAGGCAGAGATAAGTAGATGCTGTGTTGTCGGGAGAGGTGGAGTCTCGGCAAAAATATTATGCAACAAAACCAGCTCTCGTTTTCTTGTTCAGTAAGAAAGAGCGACTTTCAAGGGTTTTTGATTTTTCTCACCCTCCCTCATGTAGCATTACGGACCACACGGAGGTGTTAACCCTATTCCGCCGAGGCTAATGCCACAGAGCTCGAGATAAGCCGCAGCTCCGCTACCTTGTTATTCTTTTTTCATAGAATGCAAATAAGAGGATAATAATATAATAATGCCTGATATCATCCCCGGGAGACACAAACTCTTCTCCAATTGTTTTTGGTTGCGAGTCAAACAACAGAAAAACACCTTGTTTGTTTCCGCGCCATCCCCCTGCTGTTTTTGTTTTGCTTATACGAATATCTTGAAATAGACGACATCATATGTGAGACACCGTAATGAAAACGGCGCCTTGTTAAAAGCCAATATTGTTCTCTATTAATGAATCAATTAACTTAATTTAACTGCCAGGCTATACTGTATATTAATCATTCATTATCAATGCGTAGCTCACCTTCCGGCGTAATCTCAGGGGTGTAGCAGTCGCCTCGTCCCTCCAGGCCTCAAGGTTGATCTGCACAGAGGATGGACAAGAGACAGCTGCCCATCAGTCTCCTGCTACAGCCATTAGAGCGTGGCCCCTGTTTGTGTCTACGTGTTTGTCATTTACAGGTTTAATTAGACACTGGTGTTAATGGAGGAGATGACTTTGGGGCTGTGGACGAACGGCACTCCATCATCTCAGGCAGCCGGACGACAATATGTTTCTCCAAGAGCCAAGGAGGGGAAGGAAAGAGCGAGGAGTACGCTGCGGACGAGCGCGCATAAAGGAGAGGGGGAAAGAGTGAAGGGTGAAGGAAGAGTCACTTTGGTATTATTTATGAATGGGTGGCTCTGTGTGTGTGTGTGTGTGTGTGTGTGAGTGTGTGTGTGAGTAAGAGTATGTGTTTGTTAATGGAGCCCCATACTGGATCTCTGTCGGTCCAGGTCACCTGCCGCTCCCTCTGTTCTGTCAAGGATTATCCCAGGAAGTGAATTGGAGCAACAGTAATGTGAAGCTTTCCTCTGACTGTAGGCCCGCCCAGGAGTCTGTCTCACACACACACAGACACACACAAACACACACATCGATACAAACATATGCATAATTCATCAAAGGGCCATGAGTGGTGACTTTGCATGTCATGTAGTTTTCCATGTTTGGGGCCATTAACTAACAAATGATGTGTACGTTTGCATTAGTGTTGATCACAATTCAAAAACTGCATCAGTTGTAAGCAGCCACATCGTTTCCAATAAGAAGTCAAATCTGTTTGAATCTTGCTTTAAAATTAAATCTTTGTTTTTATCAGAATTCAAATTTGGCTGTGTCAATACTTATTGCCAGACTTATGTTATTTTGTCTGGGTTGTAGCTAAAACTAAAATGGATTAAATGATTGTTTAATTTAAGCATCAAGTGTCTCCCAACTACAACTCATGCTTTGAAATGCGGCAGCAAATATTTGATATTGGTCGATCAACAGGAAAAGAGTTGGGAACTTCTTTGAAATGAATTGATTCTTTCTTCTTTTTTTTTTTGTTAAGCTCAGGTTTCAGCTTTTAAATTTGACATTTGAACATGTAATTGGTATTTTAATTTATTAACAAAAGGGTTTGGGAGATAATTGGCAGCCTAATCACTCATGAAAACAATCAGTAGATGCACCGACTACTAAACTGTGACATAGAATGTGTTATGCTGAGATGTAGAATATACCTGATTTGTATTTAATCTTTTAAAACCTGCTTTACTGTCTGATTTGATGACATGTTGTAAGAACCACAATCTCCAGCAGGAACTCCGTGATGTTGTTTTGTGTCGTACATTTTGTCACACAGGTGCTCTCGTGTTGCGGTGCCTCACAATAAAAACATGTTTTCCTCAAAACACACTGCTCATACACAAATTGATTTGTTATTTTTTTTTAGGAGATTGGAAATGCAAAAATATTATTAATCCAATCCCATCAATCGTAATCTTTCTTCTATTAATATTGCAAACAATAAAAACTGTGTTTTGTGATCCAAGCCGGGGAATTACACAGCGCACATTTATATCATCCCCCCTTTTCCGCACACACACACACACACACACACAGATTTATGATCTTCCTTATAAGGTGAACACAGGATTTCTGGTAATGTCCCGGCTCCATTTTCATTTTAATCATGCAATGGGATCAGACAAGCTGGTGGGGCGGGTCTGGCCTGGCTTGGTTGATTGTTCTGATTGAGTTTTCTTTGTTTGGCAGATATGTAATACAGCCTGCTTAAGAGGATTTGATAAGGGGAAGGAGGTTATTGTGTGATTTAATCATGTTCACTGAGGTGAACCTGCACTTGTCCACTTTCTGACAGCGAGCTTAATGTGCTCAGCACGGAGACGGACAAGTTTGTCAGTATTAAAACCATACTGCCTCAAAGCACGGTTTATGATTTGTACCATGTTAGACTTATATATTTAGGAAAGTGCTTAGTGAGCACACTTGGTTGTGACTGAAGTTGGGAGCAGCTGATCTTCGTCAGAAATGGTGGGTTGTCAACATTTAGACAGAAGAAGCTGCTCTATAGTTTTCTAATTGAAATTCCTTGAAAAGACAAAAATCTAATTAGACATCCCTACTATGTCAGTGACCCTCAGCATCATCATATTCATGGGTCAGGGGGAAGAGCAGGTCGTCCTCTAACCAGAGGGTCATTGGTCTGATCCCAGTCTTCCCCATTGCTCGCTCTGAAGTGACCTTGGCAAAGATATTGAACTCCAAAAGAACAACTGCTCTGCTCTCATAGAGAAAAGTGCTGCCCATAGATGCACTGTATGAATGTGTGTGTGAATGGATGAATGGCAAAAAAAAAACATGGCTCAATAGTTTTAACTGGGAGGGATTATAGTTTATCTCAAATGTTAATCAAACAGGACTAAACTGTGTATTTGTGAGGGACTATTTTCAGCTGCAGATTTGGTGTAGATGAGTATTTACAGCAGCGGGGCGGCGTCTGTGGCAGCGACTGAAAATAGACCACAGTGTTCACAGTGAGGGAACATGTCAGCCAGTGCAATGGTGTGACTCACTGATGGGAACACAGGAAATCCTTGTCAGTGGGATCAGCTCATCATTGGTCCCCGGCTTCACAAACGTGCAGGTTGAAGAGAAAGCGTCTGCGTTTGATTGGTTTGTCCGGGCAGGTGGTGTTTGGTGATGGAGGGGTGGGGGTCTTTTCACATTTAACATTTGAATGTGAGACTGGATGTAAGCAAAGATGGATTAGTGAGAGTCACGCCCCTCGAGAGATAATAGACAGATTATGGATAAAAAAAACGTCGGAGGGATAAACTATGTCATGAACAATGCACAAAAGATGAAATGAGCTGAGACATATAAGGACATGAGGGTTTTCTGAGGTAAACTGAACAATTAACCATCGATAACTACTGTCAAATTATACCCATTTATATTAGAATGTATTAATTAACACATATATAACACATAATATTTATACTCATATTCATAATCTGTATCATACCTGCCTGTATACTTATATCAGTCTATATTTGCATACATATATATATACATAATGCACATTTTTTATATAATCTTAATCTATATTGCCTATTTTATACTTTCACCTGTTTCTCTTCTTCATTTTTTTTATTCCTCATTCACTTGTTACTGCTGCTGTAACAAGTGAATTTCCCCAGCGTAGGATCACACAAGTTTATCTTATCTTATCTTATCTTAGCTTAGCTTAGCTTAGCTTAGCTTAAGTCGCTGATTATATTTTCCATTTTCAAATAAAAGTCATGCGTGACCCCCCAAGGTGTCCCTGCATGTGAACATGTCCATAAGGGTTTCCTGATATCTAACTGGTCTTGCCGTCTGCCACTGGGAGGATTAAACTGAGGTGGTGGAGTGACACCCCCCCCCCCCCCAAAACCCACCCCACCACTCCTCCCCCCTGATGTTCACTCTCCCTCTTATATTCTCACTCTCTCTCTTCATTGACATCAGCAACAATAACCATTTGAGGAAATAATCGACGCTCAGAGACGGGTTCATCTACAGTGTTTCAGAAACGAAGCAAAGCGAACATGTGATGTAATGCAGTGTGTGTGTGTGTGAGAGAGAGAGCGAGAAAGAGAGAGAGAGAGAAAAAGAGAGAGAGAGAGAGAGAGGGAGAGAGAGAGAGAGAGAGAGAGAGAGAGAGAGAGAGAGAGGGAGGGAGAGAGAGAGAGAGAGGGGGGGAGAGAGAGAGAGAGAGAGCGAGAAAGAGAGAGAGAGAGAAAAAGAGAGAGAGAGAGAGAGAGAGAGAGAGAGAGAGAGAGAGAGAGAGAGAGAGAGAGGGAGAGAGGGAGAGGGAGAGAGAGAGAGAGAGGGAGGGAGAGAGTTAAGCCTAGCATTAGCTTTGCTCAGTTTGCTCAGGTTTCCTCCATCATCAGCAGCAGCAGTATTATTTACACTGGTTCCCAGAAGGGCGCCTGGTCGCGCTCCAACACTTCAGCCGTTTGCTCGTTGGTATTTTGACATGACAGTTTAATCCAGACTGAGAGAAGTACGACACCAACACGCAAAGTCCTTCCACTGCCAACTGTAAAGGAAAGATCACAAGTGAATCTATGCCACAAACAGTTTGATTTCGACAGAGATCATTCAGTGGATTTCCTGGATCTGTAAGCACTACCATATTAATATAAATTTTTTAACAGTGCACCCTTAATTACTTAATCCTTTTACGGCCGCTCTGCTGCTCTGAAAAAATAGGGCCATGTGTGTGTGTGTGTGTGTGTGAGTGTGTGTGAGTGTGTGTGTGTGTGTGAGTGTGTGTGTGTGTGTGTGTGTGTGTGTGTGTGTGTGTGTGTGTGTGTGTGTGTGTGCTTGCAGGTATTGAATATCTTACTATACTGCTGTATGTGTCTGACGTGCCGTGTAAGGACACTATGCCCCCCACACACACACACACACACTAAACACACTGCAGCTCCATGACCTCAGCAAACGTTACCCTTCAGCCCCACACCTCCCTCCACCTCCATCAACCTCTGCACAGACACTCAGCCCATCACATCATAACCACATCAAGATTTATTTCTGTGCGCGTGTGCAGAATTTAACACAGAGGCCACAACCCCACACACGTCTTAAAGTTGGACTCGTTTATTAACTTAAATCTTCTTCTTCTGCTGAGTTCTCGTTAGATTTTTTCTTCGTGTTGTTTGCTGTCATCCAACCACATCTTTTCTGGCTCTACACAAACACACACGTTAAATATTTCTGTCGCTGCTGCAGAATTAAAACGCAAAAATGCCTCTAAAATATTTCCAACTTCTCTGTCTCCTGTAATTTGGGGCCTGCCCTGGCTGCACAGACGCTTTGTTGCTGACTTGCTGGCTGCTTGACTGTGACTGGTTGGCTTAGTGTCAGCTGTTGGCCCAGCCAGGCTCAGCTCAGATTGCTCCAGATTAGGAGATGGGGCACTCTGAGAGCAACTATGATCCATATTAAAGCTGCATAAAATGAAAATTGCAAAGATTTAGAGGCGGATCATGGGCCACAGAGAATTTAATCACAACCTGGCAGTGTGTGTGTGTGTGTGTGTGTGTTTGTGTATGTGTGTACGTGCGTGCGCGTATGTGTGTGTGTATGCAACTCTCTGCATAATACATAGTGCATAGTGACATGAGGATTATCGATGTGGGCTGTATTTACTTATCAACCCAGTGTTCAGAGATGTATCACAAATGTTTTATTGCTGCGGGGCGGTTCCTCTCCGTCATGGCAACCAAAGAGCCCGGTGATGCACCAAGAGTTTCTGTGTTTTAAACTTTGGAGACAAATGTGATGCGTTAACAGACCAAAAAAAAATAACAGACATGCATTTGTTCTGTGTTGGTGTGTGAGTGGGCGAGAATGTGAGTGTGTGTGTGTTTTATGTGTGAGCTCGGCCGAGGATGATACTGGTCCGGTATCCTTAACACTTGTAATCCCCTTAAAGCTTTAAATACTGTTACTGTATATTCTAATGGTAGTCGAGTAACAGATCAAAGCACAGAGCTCCTAAATTTTAAGTGAAAATATTCTAAATATGCATTTACTGCTCTGTAATACAAAGAATTTGCTTTTCCCTCCCTTCAAAACTATCAGTTACATCTTACATAACTCAACACCTACTCTCTCTTTAAATTCACGCTGGACTCGTTTGCATTCACACGTGTGAGACTCTCTGTAAAGATTTGTAAAATACACACGTATACTGATTTTGAATAAATGTCAGTCAGTTAGTATTGTTAGAGTATTTCCACAATATGCTGTTTTATACCTCTGGTCTCTACATTAAGTAATTAAATATCAAACATATACAAATGATTATGTCAGTTTAGAAAATATAAAAATACACTAAATATAAATGGTTGCAGGTAGAACTGTCCAATTGCATATGAAAGTTTTCAGAACTTGCTCTTAAATCTCAATATTATAATATTTCCTACATCTTATGCATGAATAATCCAAATATAAAATATTTTAGAATTTGCTATTTGAAAGTGTCCATTCTGCATTTTTCCTTCAATACTTCCAGTAATTACATTTAACTGAAAATATCTCTGTTATTTAGGGCTGGAACCTGATCAACTGTTTCATTAATAAAATATCAGACAATGCAAATTTTCCTTGACAGATTAAAAGTGTCATAAAATGTGCTAATAATTACCAATCAATTACTCATTACTCCCATTAATATCTTTTACCTGCTGACTCAAGTACATTTTTTAACGCCCTCACTGCTTGTACAACTTCTAGGAAACTTCTACATCTGTTCTTTTTTAGGTATATCTGTAACGTAGGATTTAACTTTTTTCTCATGAAAATGTATTTAATTTTTTATATTTTCTTCCTTATATCACATAACGCTGCGCTTTGTATTAGCAGATTTTACTTTACTCGCACCCTGATAATAGTTTATTCCTGTCATTGTGTAATGTGCCTCTCCTCTCTGCAACCCGTCCTCCACATTAACTCTGAGAATAACCAGTCTTACAGTATTTGTTTTACAGTCCTGGTGATAAAAAATGTCCTATTTCTTTATGGTGTTTTGCTTTTTGCTGTACGTGTGCATGTGTGTCTGCAGCCATAGGCTACATGTGCTTGAGAAAAGCTGACAGAATTCATGACTTGTGCCCTATTTGTGTTCACCTGTATCTGCATCTCTGCTGCATCTAAACACACAAGATGTCAGCGGAGCTAATATCACATGCATCCCCTCTGCTTCTGTCACTTTCATTGTCTCTTTCTTGTGCAGGTCTTTTGTTGCATGTCTCTTTTCTGTTTTTGTTGCTTCCTCCTTTCTTGCTTCCTCCCTCTCTTTTCTACCATTCCATATTTCCAAATCCCTCTCCAAGAGCACATTGTGTGTGTGTGTGTGTGTGTGTGTGTGTGTGTGTGTGTGTGTGTGTGTGTGTGTGTGTGTGTGTGTGTGTGTGTGTGTGTGTCTGCATGATTCTCATACACACAAATGTGCCCACACACGCACAGAACGCAGACTTAGATAGAGCAGATGGTGACCGTATTCATTTTTTTCCCCGACTAACATTAACCATTCATTATAGACAGCAGACTAAGCCAATCCCACATCCGCCCCCATGCAACACGTACACACACACACACACCACACACACACACGCACGCACACTCGCACACACATCATGTCCAATAATTTTGCCATCAGCCCAGTGACGGTCCCAAAATCTTGCGTGCCCCTCAGTCAGTGTTGATACTCGCTCCTTCCAGACGGTCCCAGCTCTGCTCTGACTCAATCTGTTGACATTTCTGATTCCGTCCTCATGACTCAAATTTCTCCTCCTTCACTTCAACAGCCCACAACAGGAATGAGGAGCATCTGACGAGTCCCTTCTTCCATCCAATCCTGCAATGTTTTTTTGTTTTTTTTCTTTTCTTTTCTTTGTTCCTTCCACTTTCACTGTCTGGTGTCTTCTGGCAACTTCCCCGTGACAAACAATCGCTCTGCCTTCTTCCTTTGTTTCTCTTTCAGGCATTTACCCCCTCTCCTCTGTAATCAAATAGAAAAAAAATACTAAAAACCTGTTAGGCAGTAAATCAGGTTTAATCTCTGGCTTGAAGAAAAGATGAACATTAATCCACATCTGTCCATACAAATGTTTACCGTTCGTATTTCAGTCCTCATTAGGCCCTGCTGCTAAGCCGCATGCTCATGGTTATGCACATGAACGCTGCAAAAAAAAAAGAGAAATAAAGGAAGCAGGAGGCAGAGAGACTGATATGTATATGTACAATTGTAGTTTTGCATAAAATGTGTGTGTTTGCTTGCAGCCTTGAACCGATGCCTTTTCCTGTAGAAGCCCGTCTGAGAGGGTTTTGGCCCTCTGCCGCTCTGCGAGGTCCGAAAGGTGCAGAAGCAGAGAACTCTCACACACTTACACTAATGAGGGTTTTAGATGCAGTCAGACAACAGTGTGAGTTAGTGTTCCTCAGCCACCCACTGGACATCAATCGCCCTGCGGCCCTGAAAGCTTTACTCAGCTCCCTTTGCTAAACTGCACCCATCGCTACCCTTTACCCACACACACACACACACTTGCACAGATACACATGCACAGACCCAGTCGAGGCATTCTGAGGAGTCTGAGCCGACCGTGGTCTGTACCAGAGAGGAGTGTATCATTGTTGCACGCTGCAAGCTTTTCTAGAGGCCTTTATTGTGGGTTCACATCACACAAGGAGTGGATATACAGCAATCTGTAAAAGAAATACAGCTTAAGGTTGATAGGAAGTCTGTCTATAACAATCGTCAGGTTGGATACCTGACCAGGAAAATAAAGACTGAAGCAGTTCTTTCTCTGTGCTGGCCATTAGGAAAAATGTTTCAGCAGAAGAGACAGGGCGAAAAAATCCTCGATATTATGTTAAGTTCAGCCAAAGTTAATGTGAGGCTTCAGAGGTCAGAGTTAAACAAACTAAGTGAGGAGCTTGAGATGTTATTGACTTTTCCTCTTTGTTTTTACCTGTAGTCAAGTTTCCTTAAGTTGCTGCAGCTGTATGAATCCTAACACCGAGAGGGGATTTAATTATAACAAAATCTGAAACTTTCAAAGATGTCAACTTTGTTTGTCTAACTCAAGCAAATCGATCTATCAAGTTTTATTTAGCCCATATTGAAAAATCTCAATTGGCCTGATATAGGGTTTAACGATCTGTACGAGGTGTGACATCCTCCGTCCTTAACCCTCAGCTAGGGTGAGGATAAAGAACCAACAGATGAAAATTACTGTTATGGGATCAACAAAGTTTTATCTTATCTTTTGACCTCCAACACTTCCAGTGGAAGCCGGTTGGATTTGCTGTCAGTCGGGCCCGGATCTCGAAGTGGGCCCCCAAATTTCTACTCTGCCCACCCAATTGATCAACTTAATTCTGTGCCATTTGAATCCACGAATAATATTTATTTCATTTGCCCCGTCATAATTTCCTGATTTCTGAATTGCTGGTTTAGACATAGGGCTGGTTTAAAAAACTATTCTCTGATTAAAATATATCTTCATTTGAATGATCTGATATTGATTCATAAAAACGATGGATCGATCTTTTAATATTGTGACACATTCTTTAAAACTTGAAAAAAACGCTCATCACTAAGTCCACTGTGTGAAGGTGCCCCCCCAATCTGATCAGTCTAGATCCGGGCCTGCTGTCAGTGATGTGCTGAGTCCATTCTTAAAACCCATACTGTGAAGCACTGATTTATTTAATTATAGTATATAACTGTAATGTGTATGTTTGACACATGGCACCATTGCATTATGTTTTATTGCGATGTGATCACAAATACCGATGATGTGGCCATAAACGTCTCAGGTGATTTGACACACCACTATTATTCTCAACAAAAATAATCATAAAAGTGTTAATATCATAAAGGTCACAAATATATTGTTATTAATACAAAAATGTTTGTGTCCGCACCATGTGCATGAGTCAGTTTTTGGCGTGAGAATCAGCCTTTAATGTTTTAAATATCTCACAAATTTATGTCATAAATATATAAATATCATTTCATATTTTCTTTGCAGAGACCATGAGCCTGAAGTAAAGTTTCTTTTACCCAGTTAAACAGTTGGAAGTCTGTGGTGACATTAGTGCAGAACACCAGAGCAAGTTTATAGGACGTCACAAGCAGAGATCAGATATGTGCTGTGTGTATCGCAGGCGTCTCACTGTGTCTTGCATTTGTCTGTGTGCGAATCCGTGTATTTATACTGACAGGTCTGCATTTTTCTGCACCAGCACAAAGTACAACCCCTCCCCCCCCCCCCCCCCCCCCCTCCCCCCCCCCCCCCCCCCCCCCCCCCCCTGAAATACACTGCAAAGACAAAACACATTAACACCATCCCTCTGCCTATTACTGTCTCCTCTCCATCTCGCTCCTCTCCTGTCAGTCACCCCCGCTGCCCTGAAACTGTCCTAAATGACTTAATCTACCGGGCCGACAGTCCTCCAGAGAGGCTGGTGAGCGGGGACGGCCTCTGTGCGCTGTAAGGGGATTGCTGTAATTACTGGGATCTGTGCACCGTATTTATCTTTTCAAGGGACGGGTGATCCTGCCATAAAAAGCCCAACATTTGGCAGTTAACTAATGCACACCATTAGATTGATTGTGCTGGATTTGTGTTTGTGTGTGTGTGTGTGTGTGTGTGTCCCATATTTCCCCACTGCTGTCATGCTCAGTAATGTGTGTTAAATAATGCCCGGTTGTTCTCTGTAATCCTGATTAAATGGGGGTTAATGTGTGTCTGTTGTACTTTGTCACAGACTCTCCGGCCGTGACCTTCTGTGGCGGTATGGGTTTGTTTAAATGAACTGGCTTATGAGACATGATCGGACGTGAGGGACGCGGCACGAGGATCAGGTGTCACCACTGGGTTTGTCTGCTGCTTCACACTGTGGGAACGAGACACTGAATGATTGACAGTTTGTCCCGGAATAAATAAAAACAACATCGCTCCGATATGCTCTTTTCCATGAACATAAACCTCAGCAGCTTTCAAGATCTGACATTAATGGTCAAATAAAAAGGGGGGGGAATAATGAAAGAAAATGAAATTATCACTCTTCTTGGATGTGGCAGAGAAACAAACAGATTGACCACGCTCTTCTTTCCAAAAAATCCTCCCCCGTGCAGGCAACATGTTCCTCACGTCCATCTTGGCTGTTTTTTCAGATATTTGGTGTCAGTGTGTGTGTGTGTCTCTGTCTGTGTGTGTGTGTGTGTGTACGTGTAAACGTGTGCATGGGTTTGTGTGTGTGTGTGTGTGTGTGTTTGTGTGTGTGTGCGGGTTGTGAAGACGGAGGCTGCACCAGGCTGTCCAGCCTACACACAAACCGTCCCGTCGTTAAATCACCTTTCTGTTTCCATCCACCATCCACTGCCCTGAGCGTGTTTTTTATTTGATGTGTGGTTTGGTCGAAATGAAAGAGGCTCGGGGAGAGAAGAGCGTGAAAACACAAATGCAGGGGAACTGAGAGAGGATGCACAAACCCCTTTGGATGTCAAAGTAACTTCAGACCGTGTTCTCTTTGCATTAATAAAACTAACTTTTGCCATCTTTGTCACTTCAGAGTCTCACACACACACTCACACACACACACTGGCACCGTCATTTAATCTCTCTTCTCCTTCCCCTTTCTCCCACTTGTTCCTTATTAATTTTTATGTTTCTGACCTCGGACACGGGCATGAGTACACAGATATATTACAGTAATTATCTAATTT